>NC_056728.1:1864265400-1864266630 GCF_019279795.1 Protopterus annectens | reverse complement strand
GTGTTAATTGCTTCTTGAGATTAAGGCATGTATTTCTGGTGATGTTTACTGCTTGAACGCTTTGGCCAAGACATCAGAGTATAATAAACATGTGAATTATTGGCTGATTGTAATTTTCTTTGCTATGTTCAGGCATTGTATTTGTGTTGCTAAGTGATTGTTGTATATCTGGCCATTGTGTATGTCCTACCATGATTTTCCAGCAGTGTACTGTTCACTGGCTAATTTGGACTGTGTGTGTGTGTGGGGGGGGGGGGGCAGATGTGAGTGTCATGGCTGTGTTTGTATCCAACTGTGTATGCTTGCCCCAGTTGTGGGAGGTCTATCAGCAGCATATGTCTTTGTATGGAGAATTTTGGACATGTATGCGTATATATATATATATATATATATATATATATATATATATATATTATATATATATGGATCTACTTCACAATGCTGAAATTTCAGAATGCCAACAACCATATGGCCTACACAATATGACCAATATCCGAAATGTCGACATTGTAAGTAAACCATGTAAAAGGAAAATAAAATTTCCTTTCAACTACTAGCAGGGGGCCTATGCCCCCTGCACCCCCCTGTGGGGGCTCCACCCCCCACAGCCACTGTAACTTTAATATACCAACTCCGAGATTGCACTACAGTGCAGAAATGGAACTCTTTCTATTCCGCACTATAGCGAGATGCTGGTTCCACATTATCGGCATTCCGAATGTCGATCATATGGTGCTGGCCATATGGTTGTCGGCATTCTGGAGTGTCGGCAATGTCAGGTAGACCCATATATATATATATATATATATATATATATATATATATATATATATATATATATATATATATATATATAATATGTAATATATATATATATATATATATATATATATATATATATATATATATATATAAATATATGTGTGTGTATATCTTAGTATTTATTGGTAATATATCTATATATTGTTGCACACATATATGGATCTCCCTACATATCCATATCTCACTCTTTCTCTATGTATTTTTCTATTCAGATATATATATATATATATATATATATATATATATATAGAGAGAGAGAGAGAGAGAGAGAGCAATCCTTCCCAACTGCACACTTTTCTCTTCCCTATTGCAAACTGACTGTAAGGAATCATATGTTTGAGAAAACATCCTAAAACAATACAGCTGGGGTGGCTTACTGGTAAATTGCCATAGCTATGTCCTGCGTTC